>NW_028275164.1:22829752-22839275 GCF_013281855.1 Momordica charantia
GATAGGGCCTCATTGGTAAGTGCTACAAGATCTCGTACATTGGAACCCATGGTTATGGAACCGAATCCATTAGTATGGAACATTTTCTTTTCCAAGTGAAATCCCCTAGTATATGAAAGAGTGAAAAAGTGCTTTCGTTGTTGTGGAATAAGAAGCCTTCGTATTTTAATGCATGTATTTAATTTATTCGGAGCTATTAGAGCGGGATCCACTTTTTGGGGAATATGGGTCGAAGCAATAACAAGAATATTTCTAGTGGAACATCTTTCACAATCCCTGGAGAGATAGTTCACTAATAGACCAAGGGATAAGTAATTCGACTCATTCACATCCAGATCATGAATGTTTGGAATCCATATTATGCAAGGAGACATTGCTTTTGCTAATTCGAATTGAAGGGTGATATAAAATCGGTCTATTTTCGGCATCATATCCATAGTTAGCGCATTCATCATAGTTAGAAGCTCCAGCTCCGTATCAAGGTCACGGTCGATATCGTCACGATCATCAATATCGCCACTATCATCAATATCGCCACTATCATCAATATCGTCACTATCATCAATAAGAAAAACCCTTAGGCTTGTTATCCAGGAACTTGTTCAGAAATACTGTAATGAAAGGAAGATAGGAGTTTTTCACTAGGTATTTGACCAAATAGGATCGTCCAGTTCCTATAGAACCTATCACTAAAATACCCCTAGAGGGGGATAGGTCTAAGCGGAGCGAAAAGGGTTTTCCATGAGATGAGAAATGAAAACTATTAGCCCCACACGAGGTTTGTGAATAAGTGATTGTCTGATAATGAGCAAGGAATGTCCGTTTTTCTGCTAAACAGGATGTATTGAACTCATAATTCATTAGATACTTTTTATGAATGTCAACTAAGTATCGTAAGTAAATTACTCCTGGTTGTTCAATCATTTGATAACCAGAGTCATTCTTTGATAAATGATCACTATGAGTCAGACTCAATAGAATTTGATCAATCCATTTTTCTATCGTTAAGGTGGAGAACTGAACCAAGAATTCTCTTTCTTTATCATCAATCGAATCACTGTTCGAGACCCAGGATTCTATTTTATCATCAATCCAATCACCGTTCACATTTTTTCTTTTTCTTATCAATGAATATATCTCTTTACTTGTATGACTTAGATGTCTCGTATTTCTCGAAAAAGCGATTTGATTGATGGGATTTGGTATGATACTTATGAGATCGATGAGATTGATATTCCAATCTTTATTCTTCGAACGTATTGATTTGACCCCATAAGCGGGACCGCCACCCCATAGCATGTTGCCACCAGAAGCAGAACCCCATATTTCTTCTAGAGATCTCCTAATTGTTCCAGAGCAACTAGAAAGAGATTCTTTAACCAGAAAGAATTCAGTTCAGATGTGGGATACCTATCCAGAAGTTTTTGCAACTCAATCATGTATGATGGAATCATCAAAGATTTGACCTTTTCGAACTCTGTCTGTAACTCACTATAGGCTCGAGAAACAAAGAGAAGATGTGTACGAACGAGATATACAGCAACAAGAAGAAGGAAAAGGATTGAATAGAGGAACTCCCGAACATTTGGCGATCTCAGATGTGTCGATATCGATGGTGACTCATTATTTCGATGAATCATTTCTTCGGACAGAAGAAGATTATGTAAACACTTACTCGAAATCTCACTTATCAGATTCCATTGTGTCTTCCACAATTTTTTCTGAAGAATTCGCCATGATATATCTGATCCATGCATAATATCATGAAAAATGGATACAAATTTTTGGCTGCTACTTAGTATCGGCAATAGGTCTGAAAAAGTATCTAAAAATAGAAAATTTAGATATTTGTACCCTGTCGAAGTAAGGAACCACGACATATATGTTTGGAATAGATTCCATTTTGAGAGAGTTGAAAAAGCACTATTTCGTTGAAAGGTTCTATACATCTGCCCTTTCTCAAGGCATTTCTTTAGACAAAGACTCCGTTTTTTCCTCTTTTCGGATGGTAAATATTTCTCAGAACATGGAGTGTGAATCAAACCCATGTTTGAATTGAAATTGAGATACTGATGCAAGTTCTTCCCCTCTGAATCAGATAGATTCATATCTAAAAGAGGTTGACAATAAGTTCTTTCAAAATTGACTATTTGTCCCTCTGTTAGAGGTGTTCCAGAAATGTCTGCGATCGAGTAAATAGCTCGACGAACGAATGGATCGGATCGAATTGGAAAATGGAAAGATTTGTACAAGTTATACCTTTCGTCACCACTTTGTGGAAAATCGTTAGGTATGAATATGTTAGATACCTGTGACTCGATTGGTGAAATAGTATCTCTCTCCAAAAAAGCATGTTTTTTTTACCGCCGCACAAAGAAAATATTTTGTTGCGAATGAAAAGATATTGAGGAATTGTCCATACGTAAAATCATAATTATTGATACGGGCCTTTTCACATAATCCACATAAAAGGGAATCTTTTGTTACAATAGAAGCAGAAGTGATGTGGATTATTCAAGAATCGAAGTCGAGTTGCTTTATAAAAGAAGATATCAATGAACTTCTATGAAATGGTTTCACGGGATTTAGCCAATTGTCTTGATCGTGGGATATCATTGAGAAATAGGAATCCGTGTTATCAAAGGATTTCCTGCGATTATTTCTAGTATGGAATGAGTCAATCATCCACTTTGGTATCTTATTGAACAAAAATGGTGATATTGTTCCTCCATTGATCAAGAATTTCGATTTTTGGGAAGTATCATGATCATCCAATAAGAAGGGTTTCAATTTTTTCAAATGAACGATTTGAAGACCTATTGATTCTAACAACTGATTGCAGAGTTGATCATTCGGACCTTTCAATTCATAGATGTGGATCTCGGACCTATGAATGGGGATATTCCCGAAACTCACAAAGAAAAAAGGAAGTGAGTTAGACAAAAAGAGAAGAAACTTGGACAAAAAAAGAAGTAACTTGGACAAAAAGAAACGAAGTGACTTAGACAAATCTTTTTTATCGATAACCTCAGACCAATCAATCGAATATTGATTAATACGTAATCGATCGAACACTACTTGAAAATGAAAATGGCTCTTCTGCTCAGAAATGAAATGTTCCTGGAAATTCTTGCTCCCATTGGACCATTGTATCTATATGCATTAGGATCCCGATTCATGGATCTCTCGGTTCGAGAAATCAAAATAAGAGGATCGAACCATTTCTTCTGACCCTTTTTAAAATTTGATAAATGTTGGTTGATCGTATATTTCATTATAGTTCTATGATTCAGAGTATCATTTCCTATTTGATCCCTTTGAATTCCATATTCGAAGTTGCGATCGGATCTATTCATTAAAAAGAATCGATTCAATACATTTCTTATGTACCCATAGGTGTTATATTGGATTTGAATCAGATTTCGGATCAATCTATATTGATTGACTGCCTCCATTATGTTGTTGCTAGCAATACCACTATTTTTTGTTTTGGATCTTCCAAATCATTCCCGGGGAGGTCCGAACCCATTTTTTTCTGATCCTTCGATAAAAGATTCATTCTCTTCATAAAAAATAGGAGGTAGAACCAATAAATATTTCTTTTTCGATTCATCCCTGGAGTTGAATACCTCATTCAAGAATTGTTTTTTGATCCAATCCGTAGGAATCAATAGAAAAGGCAAATCCCTTATGATACACCAGATCCGGCTCGGTTATTGATAGAGTGAATAGATCTGCCATTTCTTGAAATCTCTCTTCTGATTCAAAATCGTGGTGTAACGTGTATCCCCTCCTGTTCCGGTCATGGAATAGATGAAATAAATAAAAAAATGGATTTTTGTTCAAGAATGAAATCTTATTGGAACTGTCCATATCCAGTTCATCCTTCGGAACCATATCACATCCCGGATCTGATGAAATAGGATGAATTGAGACGGTATTTTGTAAATACGTAATTATCTTGAATATATTAACTATTTCTTTATTTTCCGATCGCCTGGAAGGGACAAAAGAAACATCTTGTTCTTTCTTCAACAATTTCTGATCTCTAGTGGACCTCTCAATAGGATTCGAACCCAGATGAAGTTCTGACCATCTGTCAGAGAAAAAAGAACGAATGGATCTTGTAGGATTCCCGAGAAATTCTTCGATTTCTTCCGGAAGCGGATGATTATTCATCTGCTTCTCACGTTCCGTGAATAGCCGGGACATTGAGGAATATCCAGAAAAGCATTTAGGGAATCGGTCTGATTCTATCTCTGTTCGTTCCGTTTGAAGAAAGGAAGGATCCCAAAGAATCGATCTTTCTTTTAGTTGTTGAATCTCTCTTTGATTGATCAATGTGTGATATTCCGAATCCTCATTACTAATGGAATCGAAATGATCTCTGGATTGATCAGAAGATCCTTTCAATTGGCTAGAATCCGTTACTTGAACGAAACTAGATCTTGTGGAATCATATTGAATATTTGACAAGACATTCCGTACCTTGCTAAAAAACCGATCCTTGTTTACCAACCACACATTGTCTAACCAAATCCAATTCTCTCTCGATATGTTCCTCAAAAAATCCGATTCGTGCGGATTCTTCCCCCAACTAAAGAAGAGATCTTGGCGGAATTGCCACATATGAAATTGAGCACAATTTTGCAAAGAAATAGCCCACTTGTTTCTCGAGAAGAGATGGGAAACATGCTCAATATCATTTGATTGAATAGTTGACCCAGCTCCTTGTTGTTTGAAGAAGCCCTCCACTTCAATTGGTATTTTTTCACGAAAAGCAAACATGAGATAACAAATCCAGTCTTTCACTAAGATTTCGAATAGCTGTCCCGAATTCAAGTTGATTATGTTTCGCCTCTTCCTCGGAGAAGACGATCAAACAATTCCCAATCATGGTCCTTGCGGATCTGATCATCCATATAATATACAAAAAGAAACTCCAGATATTTGATATTTTCTCTTTGAATGAGATCTCAATTCCAGCGACGGTTTCATTAGATATCTTACAACTGGAATCCCTCTTTTTTCCGATCCAGTTCCTCCACCACCGCGAACCCCAGATAGATTCAGGCATGATACACTTTTTAGTTATTGGGAGAACCCAAGTACTCTCTTTCGGATCCAGGAAACAGCTCTCAGAGATCTTTTTTCTTTTGGAAGATACAGGAGCGAAACAATCAACCTATTGATATTGGAAGAGCCAAAAGATTCTTCCAATGTATCATTTCTGGGTCCAATGAAATTCATAGGTATAGGAAGAAACCCTGTCAAATAGAGATTTTTTCTTTCGACCATCTTTCGATGTGTTAATACGATATATAAGGACCGCTACTACAAATAGTACTACACCCTTGATCGTGAAATATCGATTGCTTGTTGAACCCTGTGAATTGCGTGAAAGTAGGATACTCCAAATTCGGGAGTCTAAGAGTTTATAAAACGTTCTTGATGGAAAAAAAATGTGAATGAAAGATCCCACTGAATTGAATTGGGTCCATGAATCTAAGAAATAGTGAGAATTCTTGATCTCTCTCAATTCGAAAATCCAGGATTTGAATTGATGTCCTTTCATTGAGTCCTCCTAAATTGCATTGATTTATCCTAAAGATTTCATTTCAATTGGAATTGGTTATTCACCATGTACGAGGATCCCCGCTAAGCATCCATGGCTGAATGGTTAAAGCGCCCAACTCATAATGGCGAATTCGTAGGTTCAATTCCTACTGGATGCACGCCAATGGGACCTCCAATAAGTCTATTGGAATTGGCTCTGTATCGATGGAATCTCATCATCCATACATAACGAATTGGTGTGGTATATTCATATCATAACATATGAACAGTAAGAACTAGCATTCTTATTGAGACTCGAACTCATAGGGAAGAAAATTTATGGATGGAATCAAATATGCAGTATTTACAGACAAAAGTATTCGGTTATTGGGGAAAAATCAATTATACTTCTAATGTCGAACAGGATCAACTAGACAGATAAAGCATTGGGTCGAACTCTTCTTTGGTGTCAAGGTAAAGGTAATAGCTATGAATAGTCATCGACTCCCGGAAAGGGTAGAAGAATGGGGACCTATTATGGGACATACAATGCATTACAGACGTATGATCATTACGCTTCAACCAGGTTATTCTATTCCACCTCTTAGAAAGAAAAGAAACTTAAATCAAAATACTTTAGATGTCGATACATTTATACAAAACTTCTACCCGAGCAACACGCAATGGGAGCCGTAGACAGTCAAGTAAATCCAATCCACGAAATAATTTGATCTATGGACAGCATCGTTGTGGTAAAGGTCGTAATGCCAGAGGAATCATTACCGCAGGGCATAGGGGGGAGGTCATAAGCGTTCTAACCGTAAAATCGATTTTCGACGGAATGAAAAAGACATATATGGTAGAATCGTAACATAGAATACGACCCTAATCGAAATGCATACATTTGTCTCATACACTATGGGGATGGTGAGAAAAGATATATTTAACATCCCAGAGGGGCTATAATTGGAGATACCATTGTTTCTGGTACAGAAGTTCCTATAAAAAAATGGGAAATGCCCTACCTTTGAGTGCGGTTTGAACTATTGATTTACGTAATTGGAAGTAACCAATTAGGTTTACGACGAAACCTAGAAATCGATCACTGATCCAATTTGATACCTCCACAGGATAGATCAACAGAAAACTGAAGAGTACGGCAGCAAGTGATTGAGTTCAGTAGTTCCTCATATAAAATTATTGACTCTAGAGATATAGTAATATGGAGAAGACTAAGGTTTTCAAGCACCGACAAAACCAGAAGCGTCCCTTGTTTCAAGAGGAGGGAGGACGGTTATTCACATTTCATTTGATGGTCAGAGGCAAATTGAAAGCTAAGCAGTGGTAATTCTAAGGATTCCCGAGGGGGAAAATAGAGATGTCTCCTACGTTACCCGTAATATGTGGAAGTATCGACGTAATTTCATAGAGTCATTCGGTCTGAATGCTACATGAAGAACATAAGCAGATGAAGGAACGGGAAGACCTAGGATGTAGAATATCATAACATGAGTGATTCGGCAGATTTGGATTCCTATATATCCACTCATGTGGTACTTCATTGTACGATATATATAAGATCCATATGTATAGATATCATCATCTACATCCAGAAAGCCGTATGCTTTGGAAGAAGCTTGTACAGTTTGGGAAGGGGTTGATTGATCAAAAAGAAGAAATCTACTTCAACCGATATTCCTTAGGCACGGCCATACATAAACATAGAAATCACACTTGGGAAGGGGGGACAATTAGCTAGAGCAGCAGGTGCTGTAGCGAAACTGATTGCAAAAGAGGGGAAATCGGCCACATTAAAATTACCTTCTGGGGAGGTCCGTTGATATCCAAAAATTGCTCAGCACAGTCGGACAAGTGGGGAATGCTGGGGTAAACCAGAAAAGTTTGGGTAGAGCCGGATCTAAATGTTGGCTAGGTAAGCGCTCTGTAGTAAAGGAGTAGTTATGAACCCTGTAGACCATCCCAATGGGGGTGGTGAAGGGAGGGCCCCAATTGGTAGAAAAAAACCCGCAACCCCTTGGGGTTATCCTGCACTTGGAAGAAGAAGTAGAAAAAGGAATAAATATAGTGATAATTTGATTCTTCGTCGCCGTAGTAAAGAGAGAGAAAATTTAATTTGTTTCTTCGTCTTTACAAACAAAAAAAAAAATAGGAGGTAAATTCATGTGGACGCGCTCATTAAAAAAAATCCTTTTGTGGGAAACCATTTATTAAAAAATAAAAAAGCTTAACACAAAAGTCAGAAAAGAAAATAAAGTAACTTGGTCCCGGAGCATCTACATTATACCATAATGATTGGACATACTATTGCTATTCATAATGGAAAGGACCATTTGCCTATTTATATAACGGATCGCATGGTTAGGTCATAAATTGGGAGAATTTGCGCCACTCGAAATTTCCGGGGGCATGTGAAAAAAAATGATAATAGATCTCGTCGTTAATAATTAATATTATTAAAAAAAAAGTGATATAGATACCTATCATTCATTACTAAGAGGAACCCTATGATAAAGAAGATAAAAAAGAATCGATATACGGAAGTATACGCCTTTAGGTCAACATATATGTATGTCCGCTGACAAGCGCGAAGAGTAATTGATCAGATCGGGGACGTTCCTACGAAGAAACAATGATGATACTCGACAACTCAGCTGCCTTATCGCGCATGTTATCAATTTTAAAATTGGTTTATTCGGCAGCAGCAAATGCTAGTCACAATATGGGTTTCAACGAAAGAAATTTAGGATTAGTAAAGCGCAAGTCAACAAAAGTACTACTGTGAAAAAATTAAAACCTCGAGCTCGAGGGCCGAAGTTATCCCATAAAACGAACGACTTGTTCTATAAACTATTGTATTGAAAAATATATCTTTCAATGAAGAAGAGTTTAAAAGATACCAATACAACATATTAGGCTAAACAAACCTGGATGTATAACTAAAGAAAATACACAGATATTACGTGTTATGACATGTTAAGAATGGGGGATTATGGGACAAAAAATAAATCACTCGTTTTAGACTTGGTAGCAACCCAAAGGCATCATTCTATTTGGTTTGCACACCCAAAAAATATTCCGAAGGTTTACAAGAAGATCAAAAAATACGAGATTGTATCAGGAATTATGTACAAAAAAATATGAGAATTTCTCTGGTGTTGAGGGAATTGCACGTATCGAAATTAAAAAAGATTGATCTTATCCAAGTGATAATCTTTAGCATTCCCAAAGTTATTAATAGAAGGTGGGTCTCGAAAATCGAAGAATTATAAGATGAATGTACAAAAAGAATTAAATTGTGTGAACCGAAAACTCAACATTGCTATTACAGAATAGCAAACCCTTATGGACACCCTAATATTCTTGCAGAATTTATAGCCGGACATTAAAGAATAGAGTTTCATTCGCAAAGCAATGAAAAAAGCTATTGAATTAACTGAACAGGCGGGTACAAAGGGAATTCAAGTACAAATTGCGGGCGTATAGACGGAAAAGAAATTGCACGTGTCGAATGGATCAGAGAAGGGAGGGTTCCTCTACAAACCATTCGAGCTAAAATTGATTATTGTTGCTATCCAGTTCGAACGATCTATGGGGTATTAGGCATATAAAAATTTGGATATTGTGTAGACGAGCAATAATAAGCCCTTACTCAACTTGTGTTTACGTTTTATTCAATGATAGACAATAAATGACAAATCGGTCTTTTTTTTTTTTTAAATAAAAAATGAGCAATTCTATAGTTTAAATAAAAATTAAATTAATCATTTGATATAATTGCTATGCTTAGTGTGCGACTCGTCGGTTTTTTTTAAGGTTTGGATTAAAAATAAAAAGGATCAGCCGATACATAATCTGAACTAATAATTATAAAACAAATAACCAATCATCGCTTCGCATTATCTGGATCTAAAAAATCAACCAGGCAAGATATGTTATATTGGTACAT
>NW_028275164.1:22839375-22844375 GCF_013281855.1 Momordica charantia
AATCCAACTTGAATAATTATAATTTGACCCGATTTTAGGTGTGGTTCTCTTTTTGGCTATACATACATTTTCAAAAAAAACTGTCCAAGGCTAATTCTTGTAGGTGTTTCTTCACAATAACTATGATGATAATTATGATGCAGAAAAATGCCAATTCAAATTAAATGGATTGAAAACGATGTTACTGCATGGATCGTAATTAAAAATTCCCCCGTTTTTCATCCATTAAATAATATTTAAGTACTTGAAAGTCTGTTTAAATTGTCAAGTTGCAAATATTTAGTTAGTGAGATCGGGTTTTGAGTTATTAACTGATAAATGAATAAAAATTCACAATTTGAGGAGCCGTCCCTAAAGGGCCTAACGAATTCCTAATTGAAATTAGAGGATCCTTTTTACTTGATTCTTTTATGACATTATAATCTTTTACATCGTTGAATAGATCCATTTGCAAACAATTCGATGCTGACAAAATTATCAAAGATTGGCGTTCTTTTTCCTATTCAACAACGTACGAATAGTTCCTTGATTTTGACTAAGGGATTGTGGAACCCTTGCCTTGGAATAAATAGAAAAAAATGGATTGATATTGGTGCGATCTGACTACTCATTATAAAGATCAATCCTGAACACGACGGATCTTTCTTTTTCTGATATACGAAGTATCGGATTTCACTAAGTATTCTTAGAAAATTTCGAACCAGACCATTTGTACTTACTTCAACAAAGGAAGCGCGGGCTTCTTCGATAAAAGAGCTTTTTTGTCTCGGTCCCAATTCAACAATAAACAGTCCGACTAATTGAATGCTTGTGTGCCAGAAATTCCCCGAATGGGTTTGCCATTTCCATAAAGGATATCATTGACAACTCTAAGCTCAGATTATCCCTTTCTTGCAATAGATCCTGTGGGAAAAGTGTTACTAAATTTATACCGTCGGCTAGTTCATATATGATTACAGGTCGAACAAAAACAAAATACTTTTTCTTGGTAGGTGTGATCCACTGGACATAAATCCAATTTTTCGATTTTTTTGATTTCTTAGAATTTTTTTTACTCTTTCAGGTGTATCAAGAAGCCATTGTGTCAGGATATCTTATCCATCTCTCAGGAAAATGTATATCTCTAGAAAATATTTTTAGTTCAATCCTTTTTTTTTTTTCTCCACTCGGACCAATCCGCCTACTCGACTTCTTATACTTAAAGTTATTCGCGTAGCTACTCCAAGGATACTATTGTTCCGTACCATTATGGAAGAAGATTCAGGTAAAATATGCACTTCCTCGGGAATGAAAAAAAATCGATCCACTTTCATTTGCATTTGGTATTTTGGCTTAAAGTCTTTGACTCCTCGATACTCAATCAAATCCCTCTTTTTGAGGATTGAATGCACCCCTATAGTCCCATATTTAGTAATTCCTGAAACTATTCTGTATTGAGGATCATCGAAATAAGCAAGAATACTATTTCTACGAAAAAATACCATTTATGGGTATTTCAATCGAAATATCGGAAGGAGGCGGTAGCTCTTTTTCTCGTTCTTGAAGTGATTCAAATTGAATGATGAATCCATTTCTTCGCCTCTTTGCCAATAAATCATAATTACGTGGTGGAAAATAGCAGGATATGTGAGATTACATTGACCCGTACATAGGATTGGATTAAGTTCTGAATAATCAGGAATTACGCTTTCGTTTTTACCAGAGAGATCCCGAACTATAAATTTTTGTCTCACTTTATCGTTATTTACTGAAAGGCTAGAAATATATCTTTTTCGACAGAAAGAGAATGAACGTTAATTTGATCTTGATCCTTGTAGAGTGAAAAAGGGACTACACTGCATCCGCACGAACCTCCCGATAATATCCATAAATGACTTTTTTTGGTAAGAGATGGACATTACTATATGTAATTCGGGTGCATGGTACACATCGGTACTCCAATGCATTTCTCCCTCTGAGTCAGAATAAATATGTTTTCGAACCCTTCTTTTAAATTAAGAGTGTATGTTCCCCGCGAATCTCAGCAATCACTTGTTGTGATTCTACATATTGATCATTTTGAACTAAAAGTAAACTTTTTGGTGGAATAGTGACGTTATGTATAATATCCTCACTCCCAATAGTTACATACAAGTCTATATAACATAAAAAAACAGGATGCCCATGACGTGTACGTGTGGGATGAAACCAAATCCTCATTGAATTTTATTTTTCCATTAGAAGGAGCTCGTATATGTTCTGCAGTACCCTGTGAATACTCCGCCGGTATGAAAAGTTCTTAATGTTAGTTGAGTGCCCGGTTCTCCAATAGATTGACCCGCAATAATACTACTGCTTCTCCCAATTCGACCAGGTCCGTGAGTAGGACTTCGTCCATAACATAATCGGCAGATCCAAGATGTACTCCTACAAGTAAAGGGAGTCCGAATATAATTGGTGTGTTTGAAAGGTTATGAATCGATTGATAAGTCCAATACCAATATCTTGATTTCTAATGCCAATGCATCGCGGGCCCCATATAATCTGCCGCTAATACACGACAATAAATGTTTGGATAAAATTCTTTCCGGAACCATCCTATTTCCAGTACTCACTGAAATCCCTCGGATGGTTCCACAATCGGTTCTACGTACAACAATGGTTGAACTACTTCAACAAGTCTGCGTGTAAGATATCCAGCATCCGATGTTCGTACAGCAGTATCCACAACTCCTTTACGAGCTCCGTAGCAAGAAATGATATATTCCGTTAAGGACAGCCCTTCACGTAAATTGCTTTGAATGGGTAAATCAATCATTTGTCCTTGTGGATCTGACATTAATCCTCTCATACCTACTAATTGGTGTGCTTGAGATGCATTTCCTCGAGCTCCCGAAAAAGACATTATATGGACTGGATTAAAAGGGTCAGTCATCCTAAAATTAGGATTCATTTCTTGTCGCAAATATTCACTTGTAGCATACCATATCTCAATGGACTGGCGTAATTTTGTACTGCGTATACGTTTCTAATGATGGTGTTTTTCCAAAATAAAACTTTGTTGTTCAGCATCTTGGACTAGCCATCCCTTAGAAGGGATTGTTAAAAGATCATCAATTCCTAATGAAATGGATGTAGCAGTGGCTTGCTGGAACCCCAGAGTCTTTATTTGATCCAGGATGTGTGATGTATATGCCATTCCGAAGTGATCTATTAATCTGCTAATAGTCGTTTAATGGCAGTTCCATCTATCACTTTATTGTGAAGGACCAGATCAGCCCGTTCCGCCATAAGTACCTCCATATTACGCTGAGTGGGGTTCGACAATAGGTTGAGTCAATGATTGGAAACTTCCTTTTCTCGATCTTGATTCGCGTAGAAATTAAGGACCTATGGTCCTAGTTGAACTGGAGAGAACAAAATTCATACCGGTGTCATATAATTACTTAGCTGAGTGAGATATCAGAGGATTAGGTACCATATGAGCAGGCCCGGAAAAATCCTTGTATAGCCTCTTCGATTTCTCGATAAAGAGAAATATGACCAACAGTGGTTCGAATGTATATACAAAGAATTTCTTTTTTTATACTTTTTACTATTAGATAGTACCCATAAATCTCATGATGGGTACCCAAAGATTCATAGTGAACTTCGATAGGGGCTTCTCTTGAAGCAATAACGCATTGATCTAGTCGCCATCGGAGCCACAAAGGACTATCTAAATTTATTCTTTGCTGACGATAAGCTCCAATTACATCATAGGAATTACAAAAAAGGGTTTTTTGGTATATTTATAGTTATTATTGTAAATTTTTTCATTTTTATTATTTTTGCGATTACATGGATTATACCGATTTGCACAAATACCTCGGTGATTCCCGCTCGTTAATACATAGAGCCCAATAAGCATATCTTGAGTTGGTACAGAAATGGGATTCCCAATAGCTGAAGACAAGAGATTCATATGAGAAAACATAAGTAAACGCGCCTCTGCTTGAGCCTCCAAAGATAAAGGTACATGAACAGTCATTTGATCCCCATCAAAGTCTGCATTGAATCCCTTACAAACTAATGGATGTAAACAAATAGCACGTCCTTCCACTAAAATAGGTTAGAAGGCCTGGATGCCTAATCTATGCAGAGTAGGCGCTCTATTTAGCAATACGGGATGCCCCTGCATAACTTCCTGAAGTATTTCCCATACAATGGGTTCTTTTTCACGAATTTTACTCTTAGCAACTCCTATGTTCAAAGCAAAATGTTGTCGAATTAGACCACGAATTAAAAATGTCTGGAAAAGCTCTATTGCGATTTCGCGAGGCAATCCACATCGATGTAATGAAAGTGCGGGCCCTACAACAATAACAGAACGTCCTGAATAATCGACCCGTTTGCCAAGCAGAGTCTCACGAAATCTTCCCTCTTTCCTTCAATTACATCGGAAAACGACTTGTAAACCTTATTATGGCCATCCCTCATTGGTTGTCCGCGGATTCCATTATCAATAAGTGTATCCACGGCTTCTTGGACCAATTTCTCCTGACACATTACTAATTCTCCTAGCGTAGATCTACTTGTTGTTAATAGATCAATAAGAGTATTATTCCGATAGATAACTCTTCTATAGAGTTCATTAATATCCGAGCTCATTAGTTTACCCCCATCTATCTGAATGATCGGTCTCAACTCGGGAGGAAGAACTGGTAATAGACATAAAACCATCCATTCGGGTTCTATATTTGTTCGAATAAAATGCTTAGCTAATTCCATACGTCTAACCAAAAAATCCTTTCTTCTTCCAACTTTTCGATCTTCCCATTCATTACCCGCGGGTCCTTCTTCCCCTAATTCTTTCCATTCTACCAACGAATAATCTATAATAAGTCGCAAATCCAGATCGGCTAATTGTCCTCGTATAGCACCTGCTCCGGTAGAAATTTCTCGATTTCGAAATGTATCGAAGCCTTGGGTAGTAAAAAAAAGTGGGATGCTGTATTTCCAGGATTGGATTTCATATTCGA
>NW_028275164.1:22849375-22854375 GCF_013281855.1 Momordica charantia
ACATATACTCATAATCGCTATTATAATTTTAATTAAGAAGGATTTTTTTATGGTTATGGAAACGAATCAATACGGATTAGTAATGATTAGTTATGTATCAATTTTTATTTAGTTAGGTAAGGTATCCATTTGGGGATTTTTTTCTTATATCATTAGGTAAACCTAATTTTCAATTTTAATCCAAGAATCATTTATGAATTCACAATCAATAGTTAAAGTTAACGGTTCCCATTTGTCCTGAATTTTTTCTTTTGTGACTGAAAATCCACATTTTTTTTTATTTTCTTTCAATAGAAAAATAAAGCAAAGTTTTTCGGTTTTTAGTTTTAGATATTGTGTGTTGTAAGATACTATCAATCGAAGAGATAGAGCCAATCCAATATTTTGTATCGTTTTTGCGGCATGGCCGAGCGGTAAAGCGGGGGACTGCAAATCCCTTTTTCCCCAGTTCAAATCCGGGTGTCGCCTCATCAACAAAAGAATCGAAATACCTTCTTCTGTTTTGCTGATATAACTTTATGATTTTTTTTTTCCAGCAGAAGTAAGCAGAAGAAAAAGCCTCTTTAGATTTGCTTGATTCTAAGCATCGTTGGGATTCTCTAAAATGCTATAAATCCTTACGTCTAGGTTTCAAGAATTTAGTAGAGTAATGAAAAATAATCGTTAAATCTTGATATGATAGCCCTTCGACTACTAATGTAGTGTCTACTGATTGGGTCTTGAATTAGATTGAATAGACAGATAGGGAATCTAATTTCATTTTTAGTTACGGAAAGGAGGAAGATACTTTTATATCCGGACTCATGAAAATATCTGAGTGCTCGATCATTTAATCAATATTATATTGACTAGATAATTGGCTTTTTTTTAATCTTAAAAAAAGTGATATTAAGTAAAAAAAAAATTCTTTCTTTTGGATAAGCTCTAGTCACGCATGTAATAGGCCATGCCATTTCCCGATTGTCTCTATGAAACAATCGGGAGATAGTAAAGATTAGATAAAATGAGAAAGGAATATAGGGGTATGTGATAGATAGTGATCTATCTTGATTCTCTATTTTTATATTTATACTTTTTACTTAATGTAATGAAATGCAGGGCAACAAAAGAAAGACTAGGTCTTATTATTCCTACATATTACTAATACCCCTTTGATACTTACAAGAGTTTCTCTGCCTCTTTTATTTACTTGTGCTTAATGTTTTTCGATTATACTAGAAATCATATAATAACTTGTTATAATTCTATTTTTTGGATTGTTTCATCAATGGTGTTGTGCCCGAATCTCTTTTTGACTATGCGCTAGTGATTCCACTATTATTAGTGAATAATAATTATTAGTGAGCAATAATGGAATAATTCTTTTATTTTCATAGAGATAGGGGACATAATTCACATGGATATGGTAAGTCTCGCTTGGGCTGCTTTAAAGGTAGTCTTTACATTTTCCCTTTCACTCGTAGTATGGGGAAGAAGTGGACTCTAGAAGTACTACTAATTGAAGAATCAAACTGTATCGATTGTTTTTGTTTTATTTTATAGATCGTTCCGCTTTTCTTTGATTTTTTTTTGTTTTGAACAGTGAAAAACAAAAAAAGAGTTCTGTTATTATTATAAGTTTGTAAGTGGATACATACTTTCGACACGAAAGAACATAGACATAGTGGTTGTCCAATGAGATACTACGCATAATAATATACTAACTCATAATAAGATAGTACCTCGGGTTAGCCACCCACATATTACGTGCTTACCACTTGTTTTATTTATTATTATTTATTTTATTAGTATTTTAGTTATTTTAAAAATAGGATTTATGCTTGTTTTATGGAACTCATTTCATATCATGGTTCAAACGTTAAAGATGGGATTTGCTAATTCTTTTTGAAATCCGAAGATAAAAAGTTCCCCCGGAACCGAACCCCTGGATCATCTGTCAACTGCTCAATCAATTACTTCTTTCGAATACTAAAAAAAGATTAGTGGCCTTTCGATTATTTCATTTCAGATTCATTGTAATCAACATTAATTATGAATCAAAGAAATAGAATTGGGCCACTATGTATATTATATTAACATTACATATATGTAATTGATATGATATCTATATATAAGTATAAAGATATATATTGTAGATTCATCTATATTCAAATTGATCTATATTCAACCTCTATTTTTATAGAGTACAATTTTATACACTTCAATAACAATAATAGATAGTATGGTAGAAGAATTCATATATTTCTTTCTACCATACTATCGGATCTCATAGAATACTTCTCTCGTAGAATACTGATAATTATAGTCCGCCAATTTCATTTAAGACGCGAAATTTTAATCCTTTTCATTTTTCTTATCTTCAATCATTGATAAGAACTAAAAAGTCAAGGTTAATTCAAATTAATCACTTTGACTTATTGTTTTTACGTATATTATAAGTAAAAAGGCGGTAGGAACTAGAATGAACAGTGCAGTAGCAATAAATGCGAGAATATTTACTTCCATAATCTCATCGTTTCATTTTTTATTCGCAATAACTCGGGATTTAATCCCATAGAGATGATAAATGTTTCGCTTGTAAATTCAATGGGATGCATTGCATCTCGATGATATCGAATCGTATTAAAATATCATGAATAACAATATTTGAGCTATAAAATCGATTCATCGTCGAGAATTGAATAGTATAACATAGCAAGATCTTTTATCCATACCGAATTCAAACAAAATGGGATTCCTGATGCAATCAAGAATTTCTTTACTTTTTTTTATTTCTAATTTTTTGAATTCTTTCTCTTCTATAATCTACTGACCTCTTGTCCAATGCAATCATCTGATGAAGTCTCATCAGACTACCTTTACCCTCACATTGGTTATAAACAAACTCAAGCAAACAATAGCAGCGAAATTCAAAAAAGGAAAAGTAGGGAGGTTCGAACTAAACTCCTTCCTTTTTTTGTACTGATCAAAGTTTATTAAAAAAAATAAAAAAATAAACTAAACTTAAACTTTCAAAAATTATTAATTCACTCACTAAGAGAGATAGATGGGATCTTTGTTTGTATTAATATCCTCTTTCCTTGAATTAGTAGTGGAACGTATATATCAAAAGTTCAGTGTGACATTTGAATGAGATAGATTGTTTCAAATTAAAATTAGTAATTGAATTTACTAATTGAGGTTACACAAAATCGGGGCCAGAACGGATATATTTTGATTTAAGACGAAAAATTAGATCAAAGTTTACTATGTTAAATTTATTTTGTATCGTCCAAATTCCCTTTGTGTATGTGCTCCCGAGAAACGTATAGTACTCTATTCCATTACAAAAATATGGCGTAATCAAAAAAGATAGACCCAGTACGGTATTCTTTCTAATCCTGAATATGATGCTACCAATAATTGTGGTAATTCACATGTCACATATGTCTTTCTCTCATCAATCAGTACAAATAGAAATTACCACATTTTTTTGATGAAAAATGTGGAAAAAAAAATAAGAGACATCCCGTTTGTTTGGGATAAAATTAAGTTATATTATTTGTTCTCTCTTTCACAGGAAAGGAAGAGCTGAATTGATGTATTTTTTTATTAGATTTGTATCCATCGGGACTGACGGGGCTCGAACCCGCAGCTTCCGCCTTGACAGGGCGGTGCTCTGACCAATTGAACTACAATCCCAGGGAAATAAAGTGTCCAACATATGTTGTTGATTTAATTTCCTTCAAACCTTCCTATGTAGATTTTTGATTCGAATTGTCATATTCTAACAGACAGAGACGCGAGTAATAGATTGATATGTGCGGGGACATGTACTTTAGTGAGAGGAGCATGGATTAATAGTCATTTTTTCGTTATTGTCAAATTGATTGATAATCAATCTGTCAATGAATAAAAAAATAGTTTTTATTTTATTTTATTCTTCCGTATCAAGCATTTCTGTAGAAGGACAAACGGGTTATATCATTTTTTGGTGGATCCGCGAATTATTGGGCCGAGCTGGATTTGAACCAGCGTAGACATATTGCCAACGAATTTACAGTCCGTCCCCATTAACCGCTCGGGC
This sequence comes from Momordica charantia, assembly GCF_013281855.1. Classification (NCBI taxonomy): domain Eukaryota; kingdom Viridiplantae; phylum Streptophyta; class Magnoliopsida; order Cucurbitales; family Cucurbitaceae; genus Momordica; species Momordica charantia. The sequence continues at coordinate 22,853,442 of NW_028275164.1, forward strand.
ATCGACCCGGGAAGAATCAATTCCAAGCTTATTGATAATCCATGATCAACTTCCTTTCGTAGTAACCTACCCCCAGGGGAAGTCGAATCCCCGCTGCCTCCTTGAAGGAGAGATGTCCTGAACCACTAGACGATGGGGGCATACTTGCCCGACTGCCATCATACTATGATCATAGTATGAATAGTTTTTTGAAATTGTCAATATAAATATAATGGAATAATATGACGCAATTCGAAGGATTTTTCTGTCTTTCATTATTCCATAGAATTTTTTGATTTGTGATTTATATTTATGAATCGTTCATTCTAATCACCATTCTCCATATAATTCTATATAGAAATTATTTTATTTTAAATTGAATTTTTTTTATTTATGAAATTAAAATAATATAATAATATAAAAATAATATACATAAATAATTTTATTTATTTTATTTAAATATATTTCATTTAAATAATAAAATAATACGAAGGCTAGTACCCTTCGGGAAATGATTGGTCTGCCATATGCTATAAACGGGATTAAACTCCATTTCTCATACTTTCACTCATTGATTCACTCATTGTTAAGATTAGGTTAGGTAGGTATATTTCGATCTCACACTAAGCCAAGAAATTCAAAAACGAAAAATTTAGAAATCTGGGGAAGAGAGGGATAGGGATCAACAAGTTATTGAAAATCGTTTTTCTCGCCAAGTCGAATTGCTTTATCAATGATTCGGTGAATGTATCTATGTTAAATTCGGGGGTACATGTATCAATCAAATGAATTTCGTTAGGATGGGGCTCATCAATTTAATTAGGATTGGTCTTATGATGAAACAATTCATTGCATTCATCAAATCCAATATCAATAAACCATTTTACCTATACTCACTAGATAAATCCAATTTTTCTTTCCTGAATGAGCCACTATGTGGATAAGATATATTTAT